>NC_043966.1:50752879-50785379 GCF_902148855.1 Sphaeramia orbicularis
AGAGCAGATGAATGAGACAGAGCCGGCAGTGAAGTTTCCCTTTAATTTTTCTTCATGTGGCCGTGGTTACAGCCGACTGTAACCAATACTGTTCTTCCAATAAAGCGACCAGTGTGGAGTAAACCCTCATCTATCCTTCCCACATACAGACGCTTCAGTATTTTATTACTGAGATGAAGAGAAATAAGAGCTATTGTTTTCTGGGTTTTTTTGCAGTTTGTAATCTGACTAGTCGACTAGTGAAATTGTCATTAGTTGCAGCCCTACTGGTGATGCATAAAGACACATGAAGGAGAAAGCAAAACTGCAGCAGAACCATAACAGACAGCACTGATGGAATCACAGGGTCATGTGACATAGTAGAGCTGGGTGATACAGTCACAAGTACAGATGTAAAAATAAGTTCTTATCAGTTCAAGTAAAGGCTGATTTTTGGTCCTGAGGCAGTTATTTGTGGTTTCAAATTGTTTGTAAAAGTTGAAAAAAGATACTCTTTAAGATACTTAAAACATTTAAGATACTCTTTATGGGCAGATTATCAAGATATAAATTCCAATGATCACAGCCCCTGATCTCCAAGGAAAGTGATCACCATCTAAAAAAATCTATCATAACTGTATTGCATTGAAGACTGGTGCTGTTGACATCTCCCCAAACCTTTTCTCAACAGACTTGTTTTGACCGTTGTTCTCTCTGCTGTACCAGTTTCCACCTTGTTTTCAGCTGCTTTCTCATGAGCTCGTGCGATGCCACCAGACCATCCCTCCGGCACAATAATCTGAAGAATATTCTGTAGTGGGTCAGGCAGCATCCTGTTTCATATCTTTCAGCGTTTGCATGTTTGAGATTAGAGACATGAACGTGTGTGTGATGCAGCCCCATCTCAAAATGTTGTCTGGATTTTCAGCCTCTTGGAGCTTCAGCCCTGCTCTGTCTGCTGTAAATGGAGGATTTTTGATGAAGTGTACATCAAACAACAAACATCTAAGGACCTGAATCTGGGTGTATTCTCCTAAATTAGATTTTTGCTCATCTTTAATCTCCACTACCTCTTGTTCATTTGCTGATTCCTGATCTTTCCTGCTCTGTTACTAATTCCTGTTGGAAGCAGGTTTCTGTTTTCTCTGTGTTCAAGCCTCCAGTGGCTGTGGGCTTTGTGAACTCTGATCTAATGCTGCTGCCTGTGTTTTCTGTCCATTTCTCTCTGTGTGTCTCTTCAGGTTTCTGAGTGGTCTCTGCACTGAGCAGAGCTGCAGAAGCGTTGGTGACCAGGACCAACATGTCTCTCTTCCTGGACAAGCGACAAACAGAAAGTCTGTGTCTCTCCTTCCATATTAACTATCTATGTAATGGAAATATATAGATTTACACACACCTTTGTCCGCTGTGTCATCTATATATTCATATGTATATATAATAAAACTCTCCACTCCAAAAGAAAAGGATGACAAAGCAGGTTTTTTGGATGTGGAGGCTGTAGCCCCCTGCCCCACCCTACACCCACCCCTTTGTCACACCTGCCCTCTCCTTCCTGATCTCTTGTTCAGTCCCTGTCTCTGTCCTCCTGTCATTGTAGACTTTTTGTAAGGTTTCTTTGGAAACTGAAGTTAAGAAGATAGTCAGCTGTTTTTCTCTCTCCCAGTGGAAACATCTCAAAGCATACCCCCCTTCACTCCTTTATTTCACTTCCTCCTTTTATCAAGCAAAATGTTAAAACATGTAAACCTAAAAACTGGTCTCCCTTTTTTGTTTTCTGAAATAATTAAATGATGCAACCCTGGATGATGTTATTTACTAAAAAATCTGAAATGTTGGACTTTTTTTCTTTTTGTTTTGTGGTGATTAGGAGTTTGCCTGTTGATGATGTAAGCAGCTCAATGGCAACAGTCAAAGGTAGAATGATACTCTGGCTCTCTCCCTTTCTCTTTAGAGTTCTGAATTATTATTAAATCTGTTGTAAAACCTATGGTCTTCTCCAAAAATACCAATAAAAACATTACATAACTTGGGTTTTCCAAGCCACTGTCATTGGTGTGTGAGCATGAGGGAGTGTGTGTTCACCTGTGACCGGTTTCAGGAAGATCTACAAACTAGTGCATGGGTTCCCAAAGAGGTGGGGGGTCACAAGATGATTTTCAGAAACTTCTTGATGTGATCCCTGAAATGATTACAACAGATTAAGGGCAGTATTGTTGCACCTGTATTTTGAAGGAAGGATATTAATATTGTGAGTTTCAAGGTGGAAGTGCTTTCACTTTGAAAGAGCAAAGGTTTCATTGATATGAAACAGGTAAGGAATTGTTCAGCCTACAGGTTTGACTAATGGTCTCACATTAATAAAAATAACTATAAAAAGGCCAATAAATGTTGTAAAACATACATATTAATATCCACCACCCCACCCCCCAAAACCCCTACACATAAAATGGAATACTGAGTAAAATGTCTAGTATCTACAATGCAATGCAGCAAATATTCCACAGTATAATTGCGTGACTCCTGTGTGCACTTTTTTTTTTTTTGTTTGTCACTTCTTGTAAAGCAGGGGTTGCCAGTCTCTGGCACTTTTATTTTGGGGGTTGCAAGTTTAAAAGTTTGGGAACCCCTGAACTAGTTCATCTGATGAAGCTCTGTTTTAGTTGAAAATGGTGCCATGAATGAAGAATGTTTACAGCAAAGACCCTTGTTTATATCTGTCAGTGTGTCACTTCCTGAAGATGGCAGCAACTATAGTGCCATCTCACTCTTCTGTTTCTTATTTATGGGTTAGACATGGTCCCCCTGGTGACATCATCACGTCTCTACAGTGGCTTACAATGGACTTCCTGTTGACTGGCACCCAGTTTTAATGTGAAATTCATCAACGTCCAACAGTAACAGCCAAACTATCAACTCCCCTTCCAGCTTTACATAGGATGGCCACAAAAAACCCAGTCACTCATAGCTAGTGTTTTAATTATTTCAAATGAACTGAACTTGCCCCTATACGAGGACTGACTCTAGGCTTATAAGTAAAATCTGTCATTTATTTGTTAGACTTTTAGTTGTAAAACATGATTGTCTTCAGCAGAAGCTACAACACACTCTTGTTTTATTCTACTAGACATTAGACTTGACTGTGGTTTTGGGTCGCTTACTCTGCATGAATGGTTTGCATTAAAACAACTAAATTGGTACAGGAAAGTGTGCACATGGACCAGATCAAGTCCTCTTGGCCTGTATAACCCTTCAAAAACAGGACCAAAGTGATCTGGCTCATTAAACTAAATCTAAGGGTCAGCAAAGGAGGAAATGGTAGAAGATGTATAAAAGTATAAATTAGCAGATTCCTCAAAACTGAAAGCAACCTGTGAAATGTTAAGTATTCATTAAAAACCAATGCACGGTCATCTAAAGGTCTGATTAGGCCATGAAACTGAATCCTCAGTGAAGACCTAACCATACACTGCATAGCAGTGTTTTGTGGTCTGGCAGAATTTGTACATTGTGGAACTTTAATGTTCCCTGGTTTGCAGAGATGTAGGTGCTGGACTGTAGTACCTCAATTTCAGTTAAACTAAAGGTAAGACACACTGGGTCACACTGCTATTTAAATGCAACAGTTCAGTTAGGATGGAAAAAAAGATACCTTATATTCTATACTGTAAAATGTGAAGCTATTCACTAGTAATTGTTGATTACTATTAAATGCAGCTTTTAATAAAATTGCATGAGGGCTAATAAATATTTAGTTAAATCTTTGATAAAACTTTTAAAGCGTTTCAGTAGAAACCCAAACTTCATTTTGACATTGAATAGATGTTAAAGGAAGGTTACTGATATTTTTATGATCAAGAAGTACCAAGAAAGTCCAGCAAGCATTTCACATACTGCATTGACTGTTGTTTACATGGTGTAAGTAAATATTGTGAACAATATGAGATGAAATTGAGTGCAAACTTCCAAAATGAAGTCACTGAACAGTTTTAAAGGTCTTTAGTAAATAATTATGGGGTACTTTAATTACTTTTTAATGTAAATAATTCAACCACAGGTATACCATGTGAATTGTTTCACCTTTCCTGTCCATACACAACATAAGCCCAACTCCAGTGGAAACAGTGCCATTAAGACAAGTTCTGCTTCTCTATTAAGTTAAACATAAATCTCCTCCCACCCCAAATAAAATTGTCACCTCTTGTAAATTCAAGTCGACCATTCTTATCACTTGACCAATTGATTACTCATGCACATCCCTTAAAATAATATAGTGCAGTACTGAGTAAGGTAGGTGACAAAGTCACATTAAGTACCTCTGAAGTGCTTGTATGTACAGCACAGGTTAAATGTGTTTTCTTGTCCTCAAGGCCACGTTCCTGCTAATTCATTCTGTTTCCACTTTGTTAGTTCACGTAGGAATATGCAACTGGCATGTAACTGTGCTGTATAATGCAACGGTATCATGTAAAGACACTCCTGATCCCCCTCCTTTGTGTGCTTTGTCAGTCTGTAGTGAAAGCTATAAATCTAATACAGAAACTGTCAAGCCTTTTCTAGAACATCATGCCTGTGACTTTTCAGGTTCTACTGGTTTTAGATTTTTATGACTCTTCACAGGGATTGTCGGCACACAGTTACTGCTGTGACTACTGCTGCTTCATCACTTTAGAGTTTTAACAGAAGATGTTTTAATCCAGTTTCACTTTGTATCTTGTACACACTGCTCTGCCTCTATGAGCCATACCTCTTGAAAGAGTCACTTCATGCTGTATCTACATCAGATACTTAGTCTAGAATGCCTCATAAATTCACATCATGGTGGAGAGTACATACTACAATGTTTGCAATGCAGTTTTTAATATTCTTCACCATAACCTAAATCAGAAGTCCTAAATTCCTCCCTGTGGAGGGTCAAACTGTGAAATCTACACATTTCTTGTCTGCTACAGAGATATTTGTGTTTGGCAATGTTCATTCATCTTTTCAATGTTTTTTGACCAAACGGTCTTCAGCAGGGCATAATACTAAAGACATGCTCCGATTTAAAACCTCAGTGCATCATGGGATGCTAAACATGTTGATCATGTGACAACGAATGCATTTAAGTATGGCTGAACAAGTGACAAAAGGAAAAGAATCGGATGATGATGGCAGGGGGTGATATAAGGTAAAATCTGAAATGAGTGTAAAAAACAAACACTGAATATTTCAGAAGAAAAACTTGAAAGGTAACCACCAATGAAAGGCATGTTTGAATAAATAATGGAAGTGGAATTAATTAAGTGTACATGTAAGACTGAGTCAGTAAGTAAAATCAGATTTCTCCTCATAGACCAATAAAGAGACTGCAGAATTTCCTGATTTAATACAAGAAACAAACATGAGTGCCATATTATTAGTGCACTGTAACATGACCATGTATGAAGATTTGCTTAAGCAAACGTTAGACACAGGCTTTGACAAGCTGGAAGAATTTAAGGGTCAGATTGGGAAAATTCTGAATTTATTTTATTACTATTATTTTTATTTATTTATCTATTAAAAAAAACCTTACATCTTTCATCTATGGTCCTTTGTATTTTAAGAAATATTACATCTAACTGGCATAGTTTTAACCATGATGATAAACCAGCTTTTAATATTTACACAACAGTATGGAAACGCACATAAATTTACATTGTCTGTTTTCTCTGAATCAGATTTGCTATATATTCTGAAGGACCTGGTCCATCACACTGACTTTGTACTGACAGTTAGTGTGAGGGTGAGACAAACATGCAACAAAAATGCTGAACTGAATGTTATATGGAACCTGAACAACCAGGCCTCTGTGACAAGAGCAGGAAGCACTCACATGATTTGCATCACGTACATTGGCCACATACTGTTGTATGTGTGTTCATGTTGGTGAATACAGCAGAGCCACACCCAGCAAGGTGTGTTCCTGTTAGTTTAATACACACTTCTGGGTAACACTGGTTTAATATGTGTGTTACAGAACCACTCCTTTCTGATGAGTCATCATCACACTTAAGTTTCAAAATACTATTTTGCCCTGAGGAGTGTGTGTGTGTGTGTGTGTGAGAGAGACATGTTTTTACCTGTAGATCGAGTACTTCCTTCACTTTCACACACACTTACTTTACCTTATATCATCATATAGTTCCACCTGGACAAGAATTTTCCCCTCTTTGACAAAGTCTGTCTTTTGTGTGCCCTTTGATTTTTTTTTTTTATGTTTATGTATTTTACTTCAATAGACTGTATTCACCCAACAGTCATTTTCCTGTCAGTTCCACTCAGCTATTCCTCTCATTGAATACTAATGTTACTTGTTATCTAATTGTACTTAAATCTTATCTAATACATTGTTTTACCTTTAAACATCATCTGTTGTCTGTACAGATTTTCACTTTCCATTGCATTTATATGACTTGATCATCGCACTAAAACAGAACAATGTTAATGTCAGCATTTGAGTTTTTCATCCAGAGCTGTGACCTCAGAGGAAAATGGCTGACATTTGAAGTTATTTTATTATATCCCTTTCTTTCCAGTTGCTTAGACAACAATAGAGTAATGTAAAATATTATTACAGTGTGATCAAAAAAGTCTCCATGGATGGGGGATTATGAAATGTCTAATCTTGATCAGGTAGCTGCTCAGTTCATTTAAGGTGGTCCAGATGAAATGCTTCATAATCTAAACAGGAGTAAAAAAATAATAATAATAAAATAATAATAATAAAGACCCAAACAAAATTCGGGGGCATTTCAGACTTACCTTTGTTAGTCCAGACTTGAACTAAATTTGGAGATGTGAGGGGGTGACCACCTTGGTTGCAAAATGAAGCCAATGTAGTGCATGTTAAAGTAGGAATCCCACTGAGAGTCAATGGGATTGGCTTGGAGTCATTTTTTTTCTAGGACACATACCAGTGTCATTTTTTTCCATTTGGATCTGATCGCCCATCTTTACATTTTTCATCTGGTAATCAGATCTCAGGCCAAACAGATTTAATGTCTGCCTTGTCTGGACTTGATTGGCAGGTCCATGCAGAGTGGGACTTTGGAGGTTTCTGTTACTTAATAAAACATATTTCCTTTCCTGTCTGTCAGCTCCACTGTAGTGGTTCATTGGTTCCACTAACAAAAGGACAGAATGACTTTGTTACACAGCACTTGTAACATTTTTACTTAGTAAGGTAGCACTTGGCATTAACTCATCTCTGTCCAAACTGGCAAGTACTGGCTTCAAAACAGCACTTGAGGCCAGAAGTCCAATAATCCTACACAGCCTATGAGTGAAGCCCCCCGAGGACGATGGTGTGGACCAAACAGCCTCGACCAAACTGAACCATGGTTCAGGTTCATTTCCAGAGAGAAAACATTTTTAGATGCTTTTCACTTTCTAATGACAAAAAAGGAACAGTACAAGTAGATGATGACAAATTACAGAGGTAAAGCAAAACTAAATGGACCAAATGTGATAGAAACATGACGTTGGTTCAGATGCTCAGGAGTGAAAACGCCCTGAATACCTTTGTATTTTGACTGATCACTCTAAATACCTTTTGTTTTTTTTTCTAATAAAATACATTTCTTTGCCTGTTAGGAAACTTATGGTTCCTAACAGGATTGCATGCCAGCTATTTCTGGGAGGGCCTTTAGTAAAGGAGGTTGTAAATGATTAGATAGAAACGGGCATGTAAATAGCTCTAACTGAACCACAAAACTCCAAACTCCATACACTTACACTGAAAGAAACTCTCTGAAATATTGGACCTTGGTTTCGTTACTGCCCTTTACTTTGTACAATTGTAACACCAACTTTATATTCTTTAAACAATGTAGAATGTTGTATAAATAGCCTCATTTGACCCATATTTTGAAGTGAAATGTGTTGGGACTTGGCTGCTCATACAACACCTCCCAGGTCTGTATTGAGGTGATTCACTGTGACGACCTGAGGTGTGGTCTTCAACCTGCCTCATCTTGTTTCCACCTGTCTGACGTAAAGAGCTGTCTCATTCTTTCTGTTCATGAGTCGGTCTGCCTATTGAGCTGGAGATATTATTCCCCTCATTTTGGCATTTTAAAATAGGATTTTTATTAAGAACTGATTTGCTCTGAGAATTTCCTTTTTGTATGTGGTTCTTTAAAAGTGCTCCAGTGAACTTTGTTGGAGTCTGTTCTGTACTGGCTGTGGAGGAATGTTAGCTAATTCCATTTCTAGGTTAACAACTGAGACAAATAACCATTTTGCAAGTTCTTAAGTGCCTGTTTTATGCTCCTCTACAGCAACACTGTAGCTGTTAGCTTAGAAATGAAGTGAGCTTAAACAGACTCCAACATGAACTTCACATAACCACTGCGAAATAGAAAAATAAAACCTTACTGTCTTATTGTTTCATGGAAGAACATGCCTAAACCATGCTGTATCTCTATGGGAATATTCTATGGGGAATAGAGCTAAAACATATTCTTCCAGCTGTCTCCTTTTTGTCTGACATAAAGGAGACAGTTGGAAGAAAGGAACAAAGGTGCTACACAAACAACACTGGAGGGGTTTCATAGCCCAGAATGTTGTCTCTCAGACAGAACTGCACACCCTAAGACTACAACAGGAAGTAGGAAGAGCAGAATGTGGCACATTTATATTATTCTGCCCCTTCTGTACATTTCTGTATATTGTGTTTAGAGCTGCAGCTATTGGTTATTTTTGTAAACTAATTAATCTATTGATTATTTTTGATTAAATGATTATTTGAATAGGCAAAAAAAGTAAAAATGTGAAAAAGATATGTCTGAAAATGACAAACCTGTCCTTTATTCGAGAACCAGCGACAACCACAAAAAATAGAAAAGTAAAAGCATGTATAAAAATATCTATATATAAATAACAACAACAGTATAAAAGTATGTATACAATATTTATGTAAACAAATAAACAAACAAATCCAATGACATCTACAAACAATATGTGCACTGCAGTTGTCAGCACATTTGGATCCAACTTACTAACAACTTGAGATGGAATTAACATACAACTTAAAAAAAAAAAATAAAGACAATTATTTATAATGTTTGTTTGAAAGCTTTAAAGTGTCAAGGAGTTAGGTGATGGTTCCAATGTAGAAAAGTGAGCATACTGACATTTTTTGTCTTTTTGTCCTCATCTCTTCTGTTGTTTTTTTGTTGATCCTGGCATCATGTGTGTTACAATACTGTAATTACACACGAAACAAAACTGTCCATCCATCTGTAAGCAAACGTCTGTGTGAAACACAAACGGCAGAAACAATGTTTAGCAGCAGGAAAATTAAGGAAACAAAGCTTTGATTCAGGAAAATTGCAACTGATTTTTTTTTTTTTTTTTGATTGATTGATTTGAGTCAAATGATCAATTTATCATTTCAGCTCTAACTGTGTTTTTAGAGTACCGTTTTTAGATTACTTTGCCATACTATGCTGCCCAGCCAAAAAGTCACACACCCTAATATTTTGTTGGACTTCCTTTAGCTTGGATCACACCACGCTTTCAAGAATCTTATGCAGTGTTACAACATTTACTTTGACCCAGCACTGCATACAGACAACTGGATTTGCATCATACCAGACATGAAAATCCAGGTGATGACCCTTTTGTATAATAGTATTGCATGTAAGACTGTAAATGAATTTGGAATTCACACTATACTGCTTCCTAAAGTCATATGAACACTGAAGGTGCAGATGTTAACTCCAAACAAGGCAATGTGATATTTTGTCTGCAAAAATGAAGAACAGCCTTATTTTCCCCGATGGCCTATGTTTTGTTTTCCACAGCTTTCACAAATAAAAGTATATAACAGCCTTACATATGCATAAGAGTTCTCTGTTTATTTAACGTCAACCTACAGGACTCACATTGTCTGTTCTGACTCACACTGACTCAGAACAGAGGAAGGAGGGTCCTGATCCTTTACCCTGGGAGGACTAACATCTGTATGAGTGAACACCATTGCATTTCACTTATGAACATAATGATAAGCCATATGTTTACTGTATAATAATGATGAGACTGTAGGTCTGCTTTGCCTGTTACACACTGTTATTGTGATATAGTGGTTCATGTATGTTAATTATACCTGTGAGTATTCTACCTCTGTTTCCTGGATTGTGTTATGTGGCCTGTTGTAGGACTATGCTGACTTGCTGCCATTGCGACATCTTAAAGGAGCACATTTCCAATCTGTCTTTTACATCTTTGGCTCTGTCTCTGAATTTTTATTCAATTAGACCAGCAAACGTAAAGCAGTTCCCATGTACTCTGATTCATACTGCTACGTCACACTTTAGCATGTTACAGGGCATAAAAAGTTAGCTAGGGGTGGTGACCCGTGCTCTGTCATGATCTGAAAACACAGAGCACAGTCTACGTGAGTGGCAACCTTGTTTAAGCACATGTGCTCATGTCTCAGTATATCAGTCTTCCTGGATTAGGAGGAAGGCTGTGCCACCCGCTCTAAGCTGAGTCAGCACTAAGTTCCAACACAGATGGACATGTCACAGCTGTGCCCCCTGCTGGTCACATAGGAGAACTGTCATTCATCTTGGTGGCAGCAGTGACCCAGCAGTGAAAGCCCTTCCCGTTTTGATTTTCTCACTTACTTTACTTATAATTATCATGCATCATGCTTAATACAGAATCCAAGTTTTACAAGATATGGACGTATAGATAAATATGAATGGTTGTTATAGCCACAAAATGAATTTACAAAAACAGCAAGTATATCAGAGAAGCCATGGCCAAATGGATTCATCATAAAATACAACATTATGATCTCTGGCAAGGTCTGTAATGAACTTGACATTCATAATAAAGGCTCATCTAATACTTTCATGATCACTTGCAGATTGTAAAGGGCAAAACATTGGAAGGTTTGTTAAACAATGGGAGGAAGACCTCCACAGTGTTAATGATGAAGATGAGTGGGAGAGACATAATCAGACCACCCGTTCACAGCAGAGATGGACATACTGTACTTTTGAAATTGACAAAAAATATATGAGTACTAATCATATACACAGCCTGCCCCCCCCCCCCCCCCCTTCCAAAAAAAAAAAAAAAAAAAAAGTCTCCACATGAATTTAATGAAGCCAATAGTTCAGAGCCTTTCATTGGATAATCACTGCAGCAGTTCATATGTTTCAGATACAACAAGTTCTTCAACTCTTTCACTGATGCAGTGAGTAGCTTCTTATTTCTTAAACAACCATCAGTTTGATAGGGAGCATAAAGATTGGACTGTGAAAAGGTCATGTGGTCTGATGAGTCCAGATTGACCTTGTTTCAGAGTGATGGGTGCATCAGGGTGACAAAGGAGGAGGATCAGGTGATTTACCCATCATGTCTAGTGCCTACAATAACAAGTATGTGGGTGTAGTGTTATGGTCTGGGGTTGCTTCAGGTGGTCAGGTCTATGTTCAGCAATGTTATGTATTCAAAAATTAAGGAAATAAATGATGTGACATTGCATAAGCTTATTGAACTGATGCCATGGTGAATGTTTTCTACAATCAAAGCTAAAGGTGGTTCAGTGAAGAGTGTGGGTCTTGTGGCCAGGCTATGTATATAAATATTTCTATAACTAAAGAAATCAGCATTGTACTAAAATATATCATTTATAAAGATTTTGGTCACCTTCTATTAAGTCTTTTTTCATTTCAAATAACATTTCTTATATTTAAATATGTCTTAAGCCACATTATAGTATAGTTTAGCCTGTTTACCTAATTTAGCCCAACATTAGCCTAATAATATAAACCCTTTAATGTAATATCTGGATGAATTAGGACTTTAACAACTTGGGACCACTGGGCTAGGGTATTTATTAAGGTGTCTAAGAGCTCCAATAAAAAACAAACATGTTTTCCAAAAATACCTACTGTGCATAAATTTGTCAACAGATAAAGTCACCCATGTGATCCTCATTGTTAATATGCTGTTTTATTTTGCATCCCAAGTTACCAGAATTCCCTATAGTTTTTGTGCAGTTAAATAAGGAAATTGTAGGCTAACAGCTCATTTTGGGTCACAAAAGGGAGGAAATAATCTGCCTGTTATTTTCCTGTACTTAGGTTCAAAACCCCAGGTGGGCTGAAGAGCTGTTTTATTGAGTCAACAACTGCCAGAGTAAAATAAGAATTATATAAAACCTTAACTTTTATTGTCCTTGTGGGTAAATTCAACCTCAACCTTTTACCCGTTATAGTACACACAAGGGGCAGGGGACTGCCACATTGGCCACCTCCAGAGCTGTCAGTGCCCATGACCAAGGTCCTGATCACCATTTCACCTGCACCTTTTACTGATAACAACCTGGATGTTTTTTGTTTGTCTTTGACACAAAGAAGCCAACGTCTGCTTTGCTGCCCCTGAAAACAAGGGGAAATGGGGAGTTGTCTGATCACAGCAAATTATTCTATTGTGCTTGAGCCTAACTGAGATGAGGCTGACACTGTCTCTGCATTTTTTACATAAACTTCTACTTTTTCCTCATTTACTGCAGTTACTGTGTGACTTTATTTCCCTAATTAAAACAGAACTGTTCAATGGAGGAGGTTGTGAATGTTGACCCCACCAAAGCCATGCAATGCAAAAGGGAGGTATCTCTTGTGAAATCAACAAGACAGAAGAACAAACAACAAAAAAGAGTATAAGGTAAAAATGGTGTAAAAATAAAATAAAAATGAAGTCAGAGAACCAACGTGATTCAAAGGAAATAATGAGAATATCATGTGATAAAGTATGTAAAAGATGTAGCAAGGGGGAATGTAAATGTAAAAGACATAAAAATGACATGAAAAGAAACTTTCAGACATAGTTTTTAATAAAAATGTAGATCTATGGCAATTCATTATGTAAATTTATAAGCTTGGGTCCTGACCAGGCACAGCATTTCTCCTGTGGGTGTCAAATTGATGGGTTTTGGAACCACTACTTTAGACTGTTAGATGAGTTGACTTATTACCACAGAGAACAGGGAAATTAGATCTTATCACAAGCAATACATTGGAGATATGTTCTATTCTAACGGTAGGTGTGAAGAGCATTCAGAACCATCCACTGTGCTCAAACCACAAAAACCACAGTTTTTGTGCAGGTACCAGCAGGACCAGAGTCTGAACAGATGTCATTGAAACAGTAAAGGGATATAAGACTGAAGACTTAGGAGGATCAGGGGAAACTTATACTGATACAAATGAAGGGCAAGACTCATAAACACAAGAACATCTAATGAACTGTGTGTGTGTGTGTTTGTCACTTCTACAGTATATAAATAGTGGACGAACCTCCATGAATCATGTCTTGGTTTGTGAACTGCATTTTGAAACCTAGAAATTCAATGTGTCCACTACCACATTAGTTTAATGGGAACAAGGTGATGAAGCTGGAAAAGGTATTAGAAGGTCCAATATATTAACTAGAAAAGCACTCGGAGAGCGCAGACCTCCACCACGGCAGATCAGTGCCCCCCCCCCCCCCCCCAATCACCACCAAAATTTAATAATTTGTTCCTTGTGCCAGTATCAACATTTCCTGAAATTTTCATCCAAATCCGTCCATTACTTTTTGAGTTATCTTGCACATGGACAGACAGACAGACAAACCAATGCTGGCAAAAACATAACCACCTTGGCGGAGGTAAAAATAGAAATCGATATATTGACTAAGTTATCTTTAGAAAGAAGTTCAGTGTAAGTCTAAAGGAGCCAGGGTTTTATGGAGCAGCAATACCATCAGCAGTATCACAGCCGATGATACTTGGTGTTTGCTTAGTTTTTGACCCAGTGTGCTTTCCCCTTGGGATGGACACACTTATTAAACATTGTTAGATCATGTCTCTGCCTTTGGAATGCTTTAAAAGTGTATAATAAAACAACTGCATTTCCTAATTACCTGTTTTACATCACTGTTACAAACCTTTAGCCACCTCTAACCACCTTTTAGTGCTGCATCACAATCATGGGAGAATATTTTTGTGGATTTACTTTGTTATCAAAAAGAAACTGGAAACTTTGATGTGATGACAACGAACGAGGCAGAGGCAATCAAGAAAAAAGAGGACATCAGAAAAACCCAATTCCTGTCCCGATAAAAGTCTAGATGAGCTGAAGACAGAAAGTAAAAAGGACGAGTCAGCGAGCGGAGTGGAGCGGCTGCTGACCAGGACACACTGACTGAAGGCTGAAGAGTCTGGTTTCCACCAGCTCTAAAGTGTCATGAGATAACGTTCGTTATGATTTGGTGCTATATAAATAAAATTTGATTAATTGATTGATTGATTGATTGATTGATTACTGACTGGACATGGATCACAGAGTGCTGATGCTGATTCTGTGGGGTTCAGGTAAGACTCATGATGGATGGCAGCTGGAGCCAGGGTTATCTACTGTTTGACATGTTTAACTATGCACATACCAGAACTATGTGGATGTATTATATGAATCGTAATCTATGTGCCGATGCTCATAGTGAAAAAGGACTGGAAAAGAAAAATAAACTTTTCAATCAGTGATGTCACAGATAATTCACTTACATTTACACTTATTCAGTGGACTATTCAGTCAGAAAATAGTGTCATTTATTGTTTCCTTTAGCCTAATGTTCAGTGTGTTTAAGGTAACATTTCTAAAATTCAAACCGTGAACAGAGGTAAGATCCAACCTGGTGATTGTGATGACATCTTTTTTATTGTACATTGTCAAATGGCCAGGCAGGAGGCCCCCGCTGTCTACAGGAAACTGAGGCAGAGGCGTAGTGATGTTACCTGTGACACCAAAGCTTCGAAGCATGTGTCAGAAAAACAAACCAATTTTCAGTGGAGCTTGTATTGGAGCTTGATTTGTTTTTTGCTGATCATGTGACCCATGACATCCGAAGCTTCATTTGACACATACACCACGTGACTGGTTCAGACGCTGATTCAATGGTAGTGGGTCACGCTTCACTGCTGATAAATCTGTATGGGGGATTTGAACAGAAATCAAATAAATGAATCAATTAATAAATGTACAATTTGTCCACATCCCTAAACCCAATGAAGTTAATGGATGAGAGCATGTGTGTAAATATATAAATTGTTAGTATTTTAGTGTCCAACTAGACATCGGAAGGACAGACGAGGGTTTATTCCACTGATCACTTTATTGTTAGAACAGTACTGGTTACTGTCGGCCATAACCACACCAAAACAACAGACAGAAAAATTATTGTGAATCTTAACTGTTGGATCTGTCTCACTCATCTGCGCTCTCTCTCTCTCTCTCTCTCTCTCTCTCTCTCTCTCCCTCTCTCTCTCTCTCTCTCTCTTCTTGCTCCTGACTGTCTTTCTCTCTCACACACACACACTGGTTCACTGGCTCCGCCTCCATACCTTTCCCATCCACTTACCTGTCCATCATAGCCCTGTTCACACTCAGTGCATTAGACAGTAACTGACGCACATTCACCACTAACATTAACAGAACAATTACTGCATGGTCACTACTATACATATAATTCCTTGGTTTTAGTGATGTGGACAAATCGTACATTTATTAATTCATTTATTTATTTGATTTCTTTTCAAATCCCCCATACAGATTTATCAGCAGTGAAGCATGAACCACTACCAGTGAATCAGCATTTGGACCAGTCACGTGGTGTACGTGTCAAATGAAACCTCAGATGTCATGGGTTACATGATGGGTTACGATTCTACACAAGGTAATAAGCATGTTTGATATTTACTGACAAGATTGTGTGTGGAGAAAGAGGAGAGGAACAGAGAATAGGAGAGAATGAGGAGAGGAATAGATACATACATATGTGTACTCGCATCCACCCACACCAGGAGTGGGGGAGAGGAGAGGAGAGGAGAGGAGGAGGAGGAGGAGGAGGAGGAGGAGGAGGAGGAGGAGAAGTGTTGTCTAGACTGATGGGACCCCTCACACTGCAAGAGCAACGGTAAATATTTCCCTGGTGTCCCTCCTAATCATATAATAATAAGCCTTTTGAAATGAATCCTTGAGCCAAATTAGTTAGGCCAGTCACAGTGTATCTTGCTACACCATATTTGGCCGCTGATCACAGTGATATGGCTGATTGGTACAAGTAATAATAAACTGCCCCCCACCCCCTCTCAGGTTCTTCAACCCATCGATTAATTTTTCCTGTTCATGAACTACTTGTCAATTGGTGTAATGCAATTCAGTATCCACCAATCAACTGTAAGCCACATCAAAGACACATGGGTCTACTTTCTATATACTCTACTAGGGGCTGTGGGAATTTGGATCAATGAGGAAGCAATCAAAGATCACCTGCCAGATGAGTTTCAAGAATGCTCTGACACCCAAGTCATTTTAGACTGCATAAAAATACATTACCAGACACCACATAGTCTTCTCCTACATAGTGAGGTTTTCTCTAGCTACAAATCCCACTGCACATTTAAAGGGTTCATTGGAATGGCCGCTCATGGCCCAGTTACATGTGTGTCATGTCTCTATATGGGTTCCATAAGTGACAAAGAGATATTGAAGCAGTGTGGATTTGTCCCTCTCCCAAACCCATCCATGGCAATTATGGACGACTGTGTACCTTACAAGGTCCATATACCTACCTTCCTGTCTAAGCGAACACAACTGTCTGGGCTTGAGGTCAGACAGACTCAGAGTCCATGTCAAATGTCTCCTTCGCAGGGTGAAGGAGCATAAACTATTCAGTACAGTAATCCCCCTGTCACTCACAGGTAGCATCAATCAGCTTTACACAGCTGTCTGTCTTTTGGTCAACTATCAGAATAAGCCCTTGGTTAAAGCTTGAGCAGGCAATCACTAGTATCAGTGCAGAGAAAGAAGGGATGACAGATGTGCAACTCTGAATAAAAACAGACTGTAATGTCAAGGTCTGTAATTGATTGCATGTAATGTCTTTTTACTTTACATACAAATGTACAAATTAAATGTGAAAAATACAATCAATCAAATAATACAACAAAGGTGAAAAATCAATACAGTATTCAAAATAATTGTAAAGAATACATTCAGTCAAAACTAAATACATTGATTATGTAATCATTTTTGTTTTTCATTATTTGCATACTAGGGAAAGTTATTTGGGCAAGTAAGTGTAAATGAAAAAAAAACAAAAAAACAATCATACTTAAAGAACCCACACACACACTTGCACACAAGCCCATCGGCCGATGCACCCAACCAAGATACATCTGGGTGTACAACAGGCCCACATTTGGTCAGGTTCAAATTTTTCAGAATGGCATAGTCTTCAAGGGAACCGCCTCCATCTCAGTTCCCCTCTTCGTGAGTGCAGTGTGTCTTGTTCCTCTACACATCCGCTCAGCCAGGCTTTCTGCTGTACTTGAACCTCTTACATGGCTTACCTCCCTGAAATGTGACGCAGTTACTCTCTCCTTCATCAGACAATGCCACTCAGGTGTCATGTACTCCGGCATCTGGTTGGCTCCTCCATCATATGGCACTGTGTTAAGGTCACAGACAGGGAGCCTAGATGCAGGTGTTGATGGTGTGTAGGTACAAATGGTACCCTTCAAGCAGCACTCTAGGGAATGGAGGCACATCTTCATGGACGACGACACCGTTAGCTGGAGGTGGAGGGTGCTGGTTAAGACAGCCCTATCCCAGCTTGCACCTTGCCAAAGACTGAATCAACAAGTGGCTTCTCATCTGAAAGGTTGTTACAACCCAACTCCAGCAGGGGAAAGAGTGAGTAAAGGAGGTAATAAAACCAGGTGGAAAAATGGCCGTTTGTGTAAAGAGCACTTTTATTGCAGCTCACAGGAAGAATATATACAAGTCAACAGTACAAATGACAAAACTAAAGGAAGGTTGAACAGGTACTGCCAACAAAAAAGATAAAAGCTGACCTGCCTAGGGCTAGTGGAGGAGCCCAAAAGAAAATTCAACACAGAAGAACCACTTCTAACAAACAACGTACAAAACGGGGGGGGGCAGTACCTGGTAGCTAAACTAAACAAAGCCAAAATGTTTAAATAAACAAAAACAGGCTACTTCTACACTAGAAGGCCACTCCAATCAAAGTTACACTTACAGATGTTTTAAAGTTTACAGTATATATATATATATATATATATATGTACTGTAAATAATAAATATTAAAAAAATAATAATTAAAAAAATAATAAATGGTTTTATATATATATATATATATATATATATATATATATATATATACACATAACCATTTATTGATGAGTTCTGTATTGCTCTTGCGACATGTTTTATACAGCTAGTATGCTAGTTTAACAGCCAGCTAAACTTGGTTTTCACTGTAACACATAAAGAGAAAATAGGGAAATGATTTAGCGTTAAGTTAGCATGACAAGTTACTAAATAATTTTAAGTCAAGAACTAATGCTAAATGCTAGTATTAACCATGAAAATATGGGGTCGATAATATGCTTAGATGTAGGTTAGCTTTGAGTACGTAAACCGATCACTTTTTTGCTGTGTTTATATACATATATTTAAACTTGTAATGTCTCTGGTAGGCTGATGGTTGCTTAAGCACTTTTAGTATCACTGTAAAGTGGCTGAGAGAGCACTCAATCTTCCCCACTCAATAATCCTTGTATGGTGTTCATATTTTTGTTATTCAGCCAATGTATGTGGGTCTGGTGGACCTGCTGCATTTTGGAGCTATTAATCTAACACAATCAAACAATTTTATATTAGAATAACCAATGGTTTACTTCATCCCAATGACAAGGAATATAAACAGCATATATGATTAATATTTGCCCTTTACCTTTGATAGATGACATTTATGAATTAACGTGACACTTGTTTTTTGTTTGTTTTTAATAAAATGTCTCTCTCCAAAAACACATCTTCCTCCTAAATAAGTGCAATCTAGAATAATTTTTTGGTTGAAATTCAAGATTAAAAGCTCAAGAGAAGACTTGGTGTCCTGCACATAAGTAACTGTCATCTGTATTGGCCTTGGTTGCATCCTTATCACACTGTCAGCCATGTGGGGTGGCTCATTTCATGGCCATTCACTTTCAACTTTTTTAAGATATTTTTGAGGCTCTAAGTGGTTGAAGTTGTAGTGGAGGTTGGTGATCAGTCGGTGTAAAGTCGGTCAGTCACTGTCAGATCTGCTTGTAAGGCCCTCCAGGCAGAAAATCTTTTGGCCATCATGATCAGTTGTGATAAGGAACCAGAATGGCAAAGCTATATTTATTGTGTCCTGGCCCCAATTTGTTGCCAGGATAGAGTATGAGCAGATAAAGATTGCTTCCCACAAGACAGAGGGTAAAATGTGTTGGAATGGCCTGTGGTGACATAAGTGTAGAGTGTTGGCAAAGCTGGCTCTGACACCAGAGGGTTTTTACCCTCATTCCTCAGGTAGAAGTATATAGGGGTGCGCCGATACTGATACCAGTATTGGATTTCGGGTCCGATACTCAGCATGTGTACTTGTACTCATACTTGTAAAGGTATTCCGATACAACTGCAACGATGTTACTTAGGGCAGCGTGACATTCACAGTTCAGTGCAGCAGGTACATGGCGGTGGAATAATGTGTGGGGAGTGTGAAGAGTGTGAAGATTTTTCAAAATAAATGACGGTGATAAAAGTAACGCTGACTGCAAGTAATGTTAAAGACACAGACGGATACAGATGCAGCGTTCTGTCCGTCCTCTGTGTAAATTCCATCTGTTTTCCAGGTGCTCGTGGATGTGTACCCAGACAGAGAAGCAGTACCACCGGGAACCGTGGAGGTAGAGTATCTGTTCAAATAGCCACTGTGTGAGTTAGAGAAAAACTACTGACGTATTTATGACAACTACCCAGGGCTGGGCCAGTTTCCGTCCTACTTATAATACTATGGTTGTAAGGACATAGTCCCAGATGATAACATAAATGGAATGATCTGAAGGCCCAGGATTCTGTTGCTGGCCGTCCAGGAGGATGTCTCGTAGCTCTGCCAGGAAGGTGAGGAGACGTTGGGTGTTGTATGAGCCAAGGACAGCATGCCGGTGGACAAGCCCCTCTGAACTCACGGCAGCACAAAGAGTGACATTTCCACCACGTTGGCCAGGAACCTCAACAATAGCTCTTTGGCCAATGATGTTACAGCCTCTTCGTCTTCGTTTCATGAGGTTGAACCCAGCCTCATCCAGGAAGATGTACTCATTAGGTCTGGCCATCGAGTCCAACTGGAATATCCTCTGTGAAAATGTGAAAGTGTCCAGAACAACAGTCAATACAGCAGCACAGTATTGTACAGTAGTACTGTAGGCCACTGAGCAACACAGTA
This sequence comes from Sphaeramia orbicularis, assembly GCF_902148855.1. NCBI lineage: Eukaryota > Metazoa > Chordata > Actinopteri > Kurtiformes > Apogonidae > Sphaeramia > Sphaeramia orbicularis. The sequence continues at coordinate 50,773,214 of NC_043966.1, forward strand.
TGTGCACCCACTGTAATGTGAACATGAATGTATACTTACTTGTTCATACTCGTAACGCAGGTCTTTGATTGGATCAGAGTTGCGCTCAAAGGGTACCTTATAGGCTTGCTTCATGCGCACCCTTTGGCGCCGGAGAACTCTGTCTATTGTCGTCAAGCTGACATTGTCAATGTTCTCAAAGTTGACATTGTCAGCAATGACTCTGTCTCTAATTTCTCGGAGTCTGATGGTGTTGTTCTCCCGTACCATATCCACAATGAGGATTTCTTGTGCTGGTGTAAATATGGCATCTCTCCCACCTCCATGTGGCATTCTTTCAACTCTAGAGAAACAAACATGCATTACAGTACTGACTTGTATGTACTCTACTGTAAAAAAACATGCATCTACATCAGTAGAAGCATCAATGAATATGCTCTGCAATATAGCAACTGAGATGAAACCAACTGTACTCCACTATACTGTAAAATGTCTTGTAGTGACCAACACAGCAATACAGTACAATACCTGTTGTGTTCTCTGAATGCCTGGATAATGGTGGCCACTGAGAACCTACTCAGGTTTGGACAAACTTTTAGTCCTGCTTCAGTCATTGTCATGCCATGGACAATGACATGATCAATGACTGTTGCTTGCATCTCGTCTGTAATGGTGGTGCCAGTTTGTCTTGCTCTCCCTTCCGGGCCTGCTCCCCTCCCTCTTCTCACTGGAACTCCTCTGCCTCTGCCTCTGTCCATTGTGTTTGTTTGAACCTTCAGCAAACTGTGCACTCTGAACTGGCTTTTATAGGTGTAATCACATCATTTACAACAAGTGTCTTCAATTTTGAGTCATGTTTAATGAATGAAGCCAGGTGTGTTCATTGTGTTCAAATTTTGCTGACTGTGGCAAGTATTTCACATTAGCTTTAATTTGAGAATTTGAGCAGAGTTTTTTGCAACTTGTGTTTTAGCAAGACAAAATGTGTTTAGATTTATGAAAAAAGGAGGATTGTGTTTTGTGAATTGTGTCTTCATGTGAAATGTGTTTATGGTTTTGGCAAACGGGGGCTACTTTTATTAAATGCATTCAGAGGAGTTCGCCCAACCAGTCCACATGTGTTTTGTGGATCTGGAGAAGGCGTTTGACCGTGTCCCTCTTGGTATCCTGTGGGGGGTGCTTCGGGAGTATGGGGTCCGGGGCCCTTTGCTAAGGGCAGTCCGGTCCTTGTATGACCAAAGCAGGAGCCTGGTTCGCATTGCCGGCAGTAAGTCAGACCTGTTCCAGGTGCATGTGGGACTCCAGCAGGGCTGCCCTTTGTCACCGGTCCTGTTCATAATTTTTATGGACAGAATTTCTAGGCGCAGCCGAGGGCTGGAGGGGGTCCGGTTTGGGGACCACAGGATTTCGTCTCTGCTTTTTGCAGATGACATTGTCCTGTTGGTCTCATCGAACCTGGACCTTCAGCGTGCACTGGGGCGGTTTGCAGCCGAGTGTGAAGCGAGCGGGATGAGGATCAGCACCTCCAAATCCGAGGCCATGGTTTTCAACCAGAAAAAGGTGGTCTGCCCTCTCCGGGTCGGTGGGGAGTCTTTGCCCCAAGTGGAGGAGTTTAAGTATCTTGGGGTCTTGTTCACGAGTGAGGGAAGGATGGAGCGTGAGAGTGACAGATGGATCGGTGCAGCGTCTGCAGTGATGCAGTCGCTGTACCGGTCGGTTGTGGTAAAGAAGGAGCTGAGCCGAGAGGCGAAGCTCTCGATTTACCGGTCAATCTACGTTCCTACCCTCACCTATGGTCATGATCTTTGGGTCATGACCGAAAGGACAAGATCCCAGATACAAGCGGTCGAAATGAGTTTCCTCCGCAGGGTGACTGGGAGCACCCTTAGGGATAGGGTGAGGAGCTCAGTCACCAGGGAGGAGCTCGGAGTAGAACCGCTGCTCCTCCGCGTCGAGAGGGGCCAGCTGAGGTGGCTCGGGCATCTGTTTCGGATGCCTCCTGGACGCCTCCCTGGGGAGGTATTCTGGGCATGTCCCACCGGGAGGAGACCTCGGGGAAGACCCAGGACACGTTGGAGAGACTATGTCTCTCGGCTGGCCTGGGAACGCCTCGGGATCCCCCCGGAAGAACTGGAGGAGGAGTCTGGGGAGAGGGAAGTCTGGGCATCCCTGCTTAGACTGTTGCCCCCGCGACCCGGCCCCAGATAAGCGGTGGATAATGGATGGATGGATGGATGGCATTTAGAGGACTGGTCATTTGGTTTAGAGAATTGGCTTTTGTGTTTTAGCAATTGGGAAAAACTGTAAATGTCAGTAACGGCACTTTGTTACAGTCAGACTAATGACAATGACAATAAAGCACATTTTCAGAAGGAACTCAGAACTGTAATGGTATTATTAAGTACTCATATTGGTACTTGGTATTGGCAAGTACTCAAATGTAAGTACTCGTACTTGCACTCAGCCAGGAAAAAAGTGGTATCAGTGCATCCCTAGAAGTATAGATACTAGGGTTTAAAAAGACTTCTGTAGAAGTTGAAGTATCAACTCAAGCTTTTTACTCAAACTCCATCTCCGCTGGTTCTAAAAGATTTTCCCTGATATATGGGTTCACTCATAGACTTTCCACTGCCATGCAGAGAAACATTCTCCTAGTGGGTTCAGGAAAGGGCTGTATGGTGGAAGGCATACATTTATGAAACTCTGCCTGATACTGCACCACTCCTGTATCTGGAACCAAACCACAACATAGACAGAATCCTCTACCTCTGAGGTTGTTTCCATCCATTGTTGGTGTCTGGTGCACTCTGAACTGGCTTATATCATGTGCAGTTGGTTTGAAAATAGTCTGTTCCATTTTGAGTGGTTGTGTTTACTTGATGACAACTGTGCTGCATTTGTGTTTAACGTTTGCCTCCTGTGTTCACCTTCTTTTAGCTCATGCGCACCACAGTGAGAAATGTGTGTAGAGTTGTGCAAAAAGTGGGCTATAGGTGTGAAGATTGTGTCTAAGTATGAGAATCAGCTTAAGGTTGTGCCAAAAGAGTGTTTGATTTGAAAACTGCATTTAGGCTACTGAGAATTTAGTTCAGAGAATGGGGTACAGTGTTTTAGCAGTTGAGAAAAACTGTAACAATACCTCATCTGTTTAACTTCACTGTTGCACCTTTATTGTCTATTTATTGTCTCCTCAACCCCCTGCTGTTTAGTGTTATATTCTATGTTTATAGTTATATTGTTTAGTGTTTATAGGTTCTATTCTATTCTATTCTATTCTATTCTATTCTATTTTTTTGGTATTTTTTTATATTTTGTCTTTGTAATTTCAGTTTTCTGTATGTGATGCACATATGACAAAAACTGACAATAAAGCTGACTTTCCCTTTTTTTTTTTTTTTTTTTTTCTTTTTTTTTACATTTCCTTTGTTCTGTGTAGTGTGTGATGACTGCTCTGTAGTGTCTACATGTAACCTGGCTGTGTGATCTGAAAGCAGTGTTTGTTTCTGAGTGCAGGTAAAATGGTTTTGATTCAATTGTTTGCTTTTGCAAGAAGAGTGAGAGATTTTGTGAATGTAGATTGAATTCTGGGTTTTGTGTTTAGAGTTTTAAGAAACGGGGTGCACCTGTGAAAAAATGTGTCTTAGCGATTGTGAAAAACTGAAATATCTTGCTGTGTTATACAAACATTGAGTAAAGGCCACTTTATTCTAATGTGGAAGGTGCATATGTTTCAGCCCCTCTGGCAGAACTGATCATCAGGCTGCTGGTCATTGACCTGGTTATGCTGATAAGTGACACTGACCTCTACTTCTGCTCTAAGGTATGTTCACATCTAGATTCAGCGGACAAGTAAATTTCGTGGACTTGTACATGTGTTAGAGGACAGACACGTTCAGCCTCAATAACAGACATTTACTGCTATGTTTAATTCAGGCCAGCAGGGGGCAGCTCAGACTGAAGCCTCACAGAAAAGAGGAATCCTGGGAAAAGACAAAAATCTTTCTATTCACATCCAGAGGCGTTCTTCAGGTCATCACATTTAACATGATTAAGAAGAGTTTGTTTTGGTTTACAGTGTTTCTTAGCTCTCATTGTCTTTCCTGGTGTCATTGCACAGTCTAAATGTTCTGCATGGTTCATTCCACTGGCTGTTGCTTTTCCACAGTGGACGTCTGTGCTGCTGGGTTTACAGCAGTTGCTCATTCTTATTTGAGGTCATTTAAACATACATAGTCCTGACAGAAAAGACAAACACATCCAACACAATCTGAAAGCGCAGACATTCTCTAAAAAGCAGCTGTAAGTACATGTACATGTCTCCCCTACACTCTGTGTTTCTTCACATGGATCGTTGTAAGTGGCTCGACCAGTTGAACGGTGCAGGATGTTACAGATTAGATTGGAGTTTAGAGTCTCTGAAGACACATCTGACCTGACAGCATCATCTGCTGGTTAAACACAAATGGCTTGTGAATGTAATGATGAACAGTCAGTGAATAGAAGTTACAGTTAGCCTTGTTTCACATGATTTGACCACAAGTTTGAAGTCTGACCATTTTTCTTCACCTATTAGAGTATATGAAAAATTGTGATATAAATAATTGTTAGGATTACTCTTACATGCTTTGCATAAGCTACATATGTCATAGCTGCATAAATAAAATATTCAAACCTAAACTTTTTGACAGTTGACTGCAGCAGTTAGTGTTTTTCTTTTACACTACTACTTTCTGATTTCCACTCATCAGGTTGATTGGTTCATCCTGATGGAAATGTTACTGTGATCTTTAAATGACAGTTGTTTTCAGCAGCTGCATTTAGGATTGGTGAGGCATGGCTGTTTCATCAGTCACACATACTCAACAGACACCAGCCCATACCTGCACTAATTTCAATGACAGATTTGTAATTTCGGGCTGGTATGTCCGGGTCTCCATTTGTGGCTAGATATGGACATTGGAATGATACAGTGACATTTCTAGCAGGTTATTAAGTCCCTCCCTGATAAACAGGACCCTCAGATTTACCTGGAACCCATCTAGAGAACCGCTCTGGTAAAATAATGCTAACAGTGGGATTCACTCAAAATTTTATCTTCTCCATTTGTGATAGATTTGCCAATGATCTTTCGTCAACATCCATAATGTTCTTGCTCCTTTAAAAATGGCAACATTTTCCCCTAAAGTCATTCTAATCTCCAGTGTATTAAGATGCCTGTGTTTCACTGAGGTAATCTAAAGTGACAAGGACTATGTGGAACTTCCTGTTTGTATGTTTATTTTATCTTATTTTCTTCATTTTTTTTTTTTTTTTTGCATCATTTGGTCATTGAATTTAACTTCATTTTCAAACAGTGAGTGTATAGACTGACACAACTTGTAACTAACAATATATAGTTACATTCTTATGTGTCTTTATTAAAGTGACTTTTCAGCAGCAAAAACATCAAATGAAGAGGGTGCAGCTTCTTTGCCACTGCTAACCTGATACTATGTTCATGAAATTATTGATATACTGTTTATTTTTTAGAATTATTTTTGTTCTTGCCATTCACACTATCTTCAATATATGATGAAAGTGCACTTTATACGGCTATAAGACATAAATAACAGACATAAGACTTGCATTAGAATGAATGTGCACTATTGTGCATTCCTAAGCTTAGTGTGAAGACCAACATTGATTCGTATTCCATTTCTCTGATTTTAAACTCTATTCTGATTATGCAATTTGTTAAAAAAAAAAAAAAAAAAAAAGACATATAATACAAACACATTAAAAACAAGTTTATTTGATGGTTAAAGACAACAGTTTATGCACAACAGAATGAAATGTTTATGTATGTAAAACATACATACCACTGAAATACATTGATGTTTGTAGACTCTAGTGTCACTGGGTTTTGTACACACCCATGACATACAATGCATACTACACATACATTACATACAGGTACAGCTGGTAAGCCCCACCCCCAAGAACAGTATTTCCAGGAATCCCCCTTTCTGATTGGTCAAGGGATTCCTGGGAAAACTGGACCCCGGGAGAGAGGAGAAATCAGAGGTCAGATCAGGGTTTATTAAATTATATATTTTTTTTTTTTTCTGTTGTGTTTTTCCAAACCTGATTTTTAGACATTTGAGTCCTCTAGATGTATTGTGACAGAAATGTCTCAAACATCCAATATATATATGAGCATTGTTACATTCTGCATCCCAAAAATCCATCCATGGGCTCTTCGTGGTCCCTGTCCAAAGCATACAGGGTCTGTAGTCCTGCTGAATGTCGTTCTCCTTCATAGACCAGTGCTCAGTCTGGTTTTATGTGTCTGTCCTCCGTCCCGAGCTACAGTGCTTCATCTCAGACTACCAACTGACCAGAGATGCAGCACTGCACCATGGGCCGCAGGGATGAAACAGGAAGTTTGCTGAAAAAAGACACAGAGGGAGCAAACAAAGTCAGTTTCAAAGCCATGTCACTTTAGCATGTACATAATATAAACCAAACACCCCACATCCACTCTTTTCATAACCCTAACCCAGAATATGGAACTCTATTTTCTGTTTTAACTTGGCCAAAATACACTCTAAAGCAGTATAAATATGGCTCAAATATACCCCTACCCTAACCCTAAAATGGATTGCTGGTGACCTGGTAGATGTCAAGAGGTTAAAGTAACATGGGTCATGAGTGAGTGTGTGTGTGTGTGTGTGTGTGTGTGTGTGTGTGTGTGTGTGTGTGTGTGTGTGTGTGTGTGTGTGTGTGTGTGTGTGTGTGTGTGGGTGTGTGTGTGTGTGTGTGTGTGAGAGGGAGGGAGTTGGAGTGCACAGCTTTTCAAACACTTTTGCTACAGATGGATAAACAGGAAATGATTTTAACCCCCAGTAGACCTTCATAATACCGACTCAACATCCGGTCGCTGCAGCATCTTCCATTCCATTCCACAAGTTTTGAGCGCTTCAGTAGAAGCACTTAACACTGGGTTTTCCTTTAGGTTCTTGAGGACATTTTACTTACTTATCTAAGAGGCTTGTGTTTTGACTGATTGGTGGGGAGTTCCTGGTCAGGTAGCTGTACTCAGATGTCACATGTGAGTGGTTACCAGCCCGGTCAACAAACACTGCCATTGTATGTTTCAGATTACAATATGCAACACACTTTGTCACCAAAGGGCACAGCTTGCACATTATGTCTGAAGTGTATATTATATGACCACATCACTTAAGTGCAATGCTAATAACTGGACACAGGAATTTTGGCAAACTGTATCCCACCTGTAGTGAATGTAGCCAGTAGTATCATGAATAAATGTATAATTTAACTGCATAGCCTGCTGCTAAGAAAGTTGACAAGGACAGCACATGTAATTTAGTATCCAAGCTGAGGATACTGCTGTGAGTCAAGGGTGACATGTTGTTTTCTTCTAAAAGGGAACATGTGAAAGGCACTGGACAAATCAGCATGACATAACATGACATCCTGTCAATGAATGTGGATATTTGACTTCTTCTTTCTAAAAAAAATGTAATTCTTGTCCATCTACATAACAGCACAAAACTAGTGTTTTCAAAATGACCAAGGGTCATTATTGCTTCCAAAAGTCTCTGATTTAGAGAAATTATACTGGTAAAATTAGCAAAAGTTATGTTAAACCTAAAATGAATTAGTGTGCCCATAGCCTCAGTAATAAACTGAGTAGTTACCTCTGCCAGGAGGTATTGTGATCACTTTGTTTGTTTGTTTGTTTGTTTGTTAGCAAGATAACTAAAAAAAATTATGGACGGATTTGGATGAAAATCTCAGGAAATGTTGATACTGGCACAAGGAACAAATTACTAAATTTTGGTGGTGATTGGGGGGGGGGGGGGGGGGGGGGGGGGGCGTCAGACGACTGATCTGTGTTGGTGGAGGTCTGCGCTCTCCGAGTGCTTTTCTAGTTTTGGTTTTTGTTATTCTTGCCTGAGCTTGATGCTGTGGTCAAATATAATTTTATGATTTACATTTCAGAGAAAGTAATTTGACGACATGGAATTTACATAGAATTACACAGAAGAGAAAAAAAAATACTTACAAGAGAAAAACGCAAACAAAAACAATAGAAGAACAAAAATCTAAGTGAATTACAGTTCCAAATAGTTATGCTAAATACGTGTATTCACATGGGACAGGTCTAACAAGTGGTATTATGAAGACAACATCATTTAATTAACTTAAATAATCAAGTTCATTACAGACAAGAGGAGTAAGGGCAGCATCACACTATACTGTACAAATGATCTGAATTACACACTGGGAACTGCATTGCATCAATATCACTGCATTCTACATACTGTTTGGAAATCGAACATAATTTTTGAGAGACTAAAAAATGCATATCTAGAAATGTTTATATGAAATGTATATATTTGGTTTGAGATTACATCAGTCAGTACTCAACCATGTACTTAAGGAAAATATAATGACAACATTTCACTCTGATGACTGGGTTGGTCATGACCCGCCAAAAACCCAGCTGAACTATTACCAAAATCTGATCACTGTGCTCCATCTGATCAAGGTTATGAGTGGGTTATCTGTTGTGTGACAGAGAACATCAGGAAGAACAAGTTGATATTCTGAGACATCACTGTGCAAATAGAAGAGAAGGCTGACTGAAGTTTGACACCAAACTTTATCAGACTACGTCATACTCACAGACTAATACCTGCCCTTTGGAATATAATCTAGATCTGAACCTTACACCACCGGGCAGAGCACAATAAATTAGAAACCACTCACAACTGCTGACTATTCCAACTGAGCCAGCATTAAGACAGTCAGGAAATGCAGAGGATCACAACAGTCACACTGGACAACGACACAGGACACACTGATCTGAACTGAGGAGGCCTTGAACATCGTCAAGAACCATAAATAACTTTACTTCTAAAATGACTGTGAAAGAATTATGTGTGTGTGTGTGTGTGTGTGTGTGTGTGTGTGTGTGTGTGTGTGTGTGTGTGTGTGTGTGTGCGTGCGTGTGTGTGTGTCCGTGTGTGTGTGTGTGATACTCACCTCCCACTTCTCATCAGGTGTTCATCATTTTGTTTGACATCTGAAACAGAACACATACATTACAATAGCAGACACCCTGCCCCTCTGTTCCTCAATTTTCCCCAGCACAATACACAATATTTCTTTTCTTTTTCTTTTTTTTTTTAATCTTTTATGCTAATGTTTTTTCTCCATAAGTTACTGGTATATATGGTAAAGGAGAATAGCTACAGCTAAAGAGTGCCTGTTAGTTATGTACATGGAGATGCATTAAAGGCACAGGTTGTTTTACAAAATACAAAGAGCTAATGTAAGCAACAATCCCTCAGACTGGTTCATTAGTCTTCATATTAGCCTTCATACTTCATACAGACTGAAGTGAAACATTTGTACGTTCTTCAATATGACCAATAGAGGGATGTTGCTTCTGCTGAAAGTGATCTGTTAGAAGCACATTATTGTTAGTGAATAGCAACATGGAGGTGAAAACATGAATAGTGGCTGCTAATAATAATTCAATATATATAATAATGAAATTGAATAATAGAATTTGATCTTTTGTTGTTAGACATTTTTATGTGTGTTCTTTCAAATATTTAGATTGTGAGTATATGCTACATTTAAAATGAAATAAAATGGCATATTATTTAGCTGCAGTATTTAGTGGATTTAATGAAGTTTTACAATGATTCTCTTCAAGTTTTTGCATATACATGACAATGGCATCATTATTTGTTTTAGTCAGGGGAAGAACCCTCATGAGCTCTAATTTTGTCTTGCATGATGACCCTGAGCGCTCCTATGACCATTTAGTCATTTTCTATCTGAGACCATCAAACATTTCAAAGGCATGAAGGCATGAAACAGACAGCACTCTGCAGCCTCTAGAGCACAAATGACCCTTACCCCTCCTGGAGTGTTGTCAGTTACACTGCTGGATCTCCATTTGTGATGTCCTTTATCTCATCTAAATACTGAAACCTGATAAAAGACAAAGAATGGCATATGTTTCAGTATGGTATTCTATACACAGAGTTGATTTTACAAAGCTGATTCACTGTGTACAATCATGTCAGGGCACTTTAATGATTGCACACATTTACCTTCTGTATTTTCTTACTGAGCTACTGATATACCAACCAGAGAAAGGAGAGACATGTAAAGACAGAGTGAGAGCGAGAAGCAGGGTGTTTTCCAGGAATGCTGCAAGACTGCTGGGCTGGAAACTCCCATTCTGCCCATATAAGGGCCGAGCCGTCCTTTTATTTTTGGGATCATGGAAAATGGGATCGCTGCTTTGGATAAACATTCCCTTCTTCCAGTCTGCGATCGCTCACAGTGATAGTTTGTCAAACCCCCGAGCCCCCCTCCTCCCTCTCCTTCCAGCTGCCTACTTGCATTCCCTTTTCTAGTCACAGTGGGGAGAGACTCACTTAAAAGGCAGTAGCAGCAGCGGTGGGAGAGGGAGCTTTATCTCACTCAGCCCTTCTCCCTCTGCTCCAGGCTCAACAATTCCATATTAAGAAGAAAGATCTGCTCTCTCACTCTTTGAGACTCTCTCTCTCTTACAGTCACAGACTGAGGCTGGGAGAGGGCAAATGTGTTTGTTGGTTATAGTGGTTTGTGTGTGAATGACATAAAGGCTGCATCCTGTTCCCAGGCTAAACTTGAGTGGGGTTTCACAGCCTCTTCTCTCTTCATCTTCACAGGTCACTATTGCCATGAACACATTTCATCTAAATGTGAACATATTCAAAAATGTAGGCCAGTAGAATTAGTGCTTTTTACTCTATTCCACATAAACCCATGAACAAACATCTGTAGTAGATTTATTACTAATTCAAGTGTTGGTGTGGTTTTAAGGACTGTTAATGTGTTACATCAACTGTGTATCCATACGCTGCAAAACAGCCTAACTAGAAAGAAGTCAGATTCAAACTGTCTGGTATTAACCAAAAGGAATTCTGTAAAAGTAATTTTTCTGGGCTGGATTTCTAACCAGAACTGATGCCTGCACACTGAAAGACCACAGTTACCATTAAACTAGAATAAATGCCCAAATGTAAGCTCTAAGATTACAACAAAGAATGCCAACATTTTAAGACAGACTTAATAATCTACAATTGATTAAAGATCCAGTCCACGTCTTATTGTTATACAGTCCACGGATTTAAACAAAGCAGACGTCCTCCAATTGGGCTGTTGTATTCTCCAGTACTTCACAAGGAAATCTAGTCATGTGACTCAATTGACTATTTCTGGATTTTTGTTTAAACTCAGAAAGTCAAAAAACAGCAGCTACTTCCTGCTTTCACTTTGCCTTTGTTTCTTCAGGGGAGATTATCAAAATCTGAATCTACTGTTTAGTAACATCACATTACTTAATCATTTCATTTTCCATTGTTTGCTTAATAAGATAGGGAAAAAATAATAATAAATAAATAATAGCAATGTGTATAAGCTTAGATTATCATGTGAGACCATATAATTAATGATATAATAATTATGATATTTTATGTATAGCAATTTTCTCAATAATGTTCTTTATTTTCAATATACACAGGAAAAAATTACTGAGCATTTTTTTCCAGTCAAAAGTATTTTCGTCAAAACAAGTAAATTTGGCTCTATATTGAGTTTGGAGAGCTCTAGAGTAACTTTTACTCTTTTTAGAGAGGGACCAAATGTTATCGAAGTAGAGTAAATTTTTCTTCAATTTGAGTATTGTTTTCCTGTGTAATAAAGTGTTAAAGAAAACAATGAAAATACTCCAAGATTTTAATACAACACAAATGTTCAAGTTCTACCTGGTGCTATTCAGATTAACAAAAATCTATACATTTATGAGATGTTGTGCATGGTGTTAGACAAGTTCCTTGTCAGTTATAATTGGTTACACAGTACTTGTTACCATGAACAACAAGTGATGTAAGTAATTTCAAGTAAACTTTAAGTCACTTATTGCATTTTGTTACTTTTACAACAGTTGTTTGGAATGGACTGTATATTACATTTGTGTGTGCTCGTGTGCTCATGTGAAATTTTTGTTGGAATTTGGACATTTGTTAATGCTACACCATTTCTAGGCTAATGGGAGCTTGTGTGTGTGGAGCAGAAGATAGGAAATGATGCACTCAGGAGACAGCATGAAGAC